>NC_135483.1:30205484-30252984 GCF_052094955.1 Ictidomys tridecemlineatus
GGCACGCTTGCATTTAGGCTGTCCTGGGATCCGATGTGTTTGCAGAATCCTACCAAGTTTGTTATTTGTTTAACCTACTTTGATAATTAGTATTTGAGGTTAGAAGTATGGGGAGGGAGCTTCTGAAGTGCACTTGGATTATGGATCTTGGCTGGGATACATGTGTCTCCTAATGAATCCTCTCTCTCAATTCTAGAATAATCTATAAACTAAGGTAAGTCCATTCATGCCTCCACAAATTAGCCCACTCTGAATCGGGTCCTCTACAATCAACAAAAATAATAAAAACTGTAGAAGCTATTCCAGTTGCTATGCAACAGGCATTGCCATTGGTGTCCCCAGAGACTACTTCACTGTAGAGGCCTTAGCAATCTCCCCTCTTGCCTCCTGGAGTCACTGGAACATTTACAATGGCCACAGTTGCCCATGTGAGTCTGGTATGTGAAATTACACTCCTCAGTTAAACCCCTTTACTTTGGCATCTTCTGTCTTCCTATAAGACCCTTGTGGAGATGAAAGCTGTCAGAAGCCCCGAGTTGTTGTGTCTTGGGTTGTGTAGGTAGAACCCTGGAAGGCCTTCTTATTAAAATAGAAATGGTACTTTAAATAGAGCCAGACCTGGGCCCTCTGACATATTCTACCTATATAAAGAAACATCTTCCTCCTCCTCATTCCCTTGTCATGTACAATGGCACCAGAGGTGGTCTCGCTATTTTGACCCTCTGGCCACATGGGAAGTCCTTAGGAATCAACTGACCCATCAGAATCAGAGTTAATATACTTTACAGGTTGCACATGTGATGAGACTCCCCAGGGAGCTGCTGCCATGGATCCCCTCACCCCGATACCTCTGATCAGATACAAGATCCAGTGGTCTTCTATTATGCAAATTGATCAAACATCAGGCAATAGTCATAGCATGCAGGATGTCCCGTCTTTCTGGACATTTTTATAGACTCTTGGGCTGTCTGATCCACTCAAAGGCAACAGAAATAGTTCTTTATCCAGGGTCCTCCTCATCACGGTAGAGAATTCTTTGCCTTGCCAATGCCCAAACTATAAATCAAAGTCGCACATTTCTCTACATGTATGAATATCATAATACCTACCACACCAAAATGCCCTTATCACTGACAGTTTCACATATTGTTAGTTACCAAGGCCTTGCATTAATTTTCCTTCTCAAAAATCTACAGTCCTGTGTCCAGCAAGACATTTAATGGAAATTTCATCTTTACTAGCCTCAGGAAGCAGGCCAGTAAGATGACATAATAACTTGTTTAATTAAGTTCAATTTTTTTAAAAAAATAAGGTGCTACGAATATATTTCTACTATCCATCAGACAGTGGAATGAATTGTGATACAGAGTTTGACTCCATTTTTGGTGTTTGATCACAGACAATTTTTAAGCCCCACTACACATCTGGGCAGATCCACAGGAAACCACCTCAGTGTGGGCAGGAAATTCAAACCATGCCAGTCACTGGCCCTGTACAATAGCACTCACCCAGCTCCATGCTCTAACCACAGTAGAAACCAAGTCCCTCACCTCCCCCTCAAGCCTTTGCAGACTAGCTGGGTGTCTGCCTTGCTCTCCCCAGACAGCCCCTTTATTAAGTTACAACCATTTCCTACCGCCTTGGGGTGTGTGTGTGTGTGTGTGTGTGTGTGTGTGTGTGTGTGTGTGTGTGTTTGTGTGTCTCTCTCTTCATCAGTCTCCACATTTGAAACTATTTTGGGTGAGGGATTGATCCCACCCTCCAGGGGCAACCACAAAACACATACTTATATCACTGGGCATTTGTCTAGTTCCATAGGAAAAATTCCTAGAAATACAATATTCATGGCTTATGACTTCTAAAAGTTCACTCTAAATCGAGTGATGTAACTTAAGTATTTCCTGTAAACATCAAATAAGGTACTATTTATCATTGCCTGTTTTAGAGTTGACAAAATAGTATCTTATTGGCTTAAATTTATAATTTTTAATGATGTTGAGAACACTTTAAAAATATTTTTCTATAACATGCACCCAAATTTTTCTTTTATATATTTATTTCCTTTTTGTGTAACTTGTTCTTTTTTTCTGAAAATTAACTATGAAGAAACTTGTATATTAAGTCTTTGTATATATCTTACAAACAGATCAAGAAATTTTTGTATTAAATACGAAAATGCCAAATAAAAATGAAAAAAAATATCTTGTTACAAATATATACAAAATATTTGTCAATTGCCTTATTTCACTACATTTATGCCTTTTTACTTATGGCATTTTGCAATAGAAAGGCTTTAAAGTTTTAAATTACATTCAGAGTCTTCTAGTGCCGGTTTATTGAAATACTGATATTTATTTTCTATAACAATTAAGGAAATTTTTTCCCAACACATTTTCTACTGCTCAATTCAACTCTAACATATTTCTTAGTATTCTGCAAAAATCTACCTCCTACAAGTATTTAATCCATACGGACTTTGAAATTTGGTATTTGCTATAAAAATATGAGCTATTTATACAATAGCTTCAAATCTGCCCTTATATTCCAGGGGTCTAGAGTAAAACACCATTGACATGAATCAAATGAAGCAGGAACCACAGCCAGCCAAGATTCTTCTCCTGATGTTGAATAATTTGAATTCTCCCTGGGCTAAGTCAACACATGAAAATTATAGACCATGTGCAGCTCATAGAGTCTACACCTATGAAAGGCTTCCATCTCTGGCCATCTGTCACACGATGGAGTGAACAGACTGCTCCCATAGCTACTTTTGTGGACAATTTGTGAAAAAAAAATATCCTTTGGACTTTAAAAAAAGCAGATTGAAAGCAAAATGTGAATCTGAATCTTATAAAAGTGGTTTTCTGCTTTCATTGGCCAACAGATCAAACGGTGTATATGCTGGCTGGCCCTTTTCTGATTTTAGGTCATGGGTTTATTAACAGGTAAAATTTATGCATGGATCTGTAGTTTGTACAGATTTGGTTTAAAAACTAAAGGGAGGACAGACTTTCATTTGGCAGAAGGTCTGAATATCAAGTGAAGTACAATAATCTAAATCCCAAAGGCCAGACATATATGTGAAGAGAAATTTTATAGAATCAAACTGAATTCTCAAAGATACTTTCAAAATAAATTCAGAGATGTTTGTTTCTTCACAAAATAGAAATCTTAGTCTTCATTCTACTAGTGTCATCTTATTTGGTTTTGTTTAGGGGGATGTGGGATGGGGAGAGGGATGTACATAATGGAAAGCATTAGGGAGGGAAAATGCCCCTACTACAGGAAGAAGGTTTAAGCATGTGACCCAGAGAGAAACTTCAAGCCTTTTGGTGAAGCAGAACTTATCAGTGGAGACTATCAAGAGAGATGAATTGGGACTGAGTCGAAGGGAAAGCACCTTAGTCATTTAGTTATGTAAGCTCTGGATTGAAAGGAAGCTTCTGGAATCAGACAGACCTGGGTTTGAATCCTGGTCCTGCCAATTACTACCTGCTTTTTAACCTTGCTGCATTATGTGTAAATGAGCATGATGTTTCCATCAAAGGTGAAATTAATGCATGAACATTAAATATGTTCACAAAAATGATTATCATCTATATCCACTCAATAAGCACTAACTGCTATGTAAGGATAATAAAGTCAACACACTTATTACTTGTCTTGTTTCAAAAAGGACAAGAAGATGGTTTCAAAACTGCACACTAAATGGTAATATTTTTTTTAAATTGACAAGTTAGGATTAGGGCAAGTTATAAGGAAATCAGAGACTAGTTTTCAAAATACATATAAAAGGTTTATAATTTTACTCAATTTGAGCCGAAAATTTGTCAATAAACATTCTTGCAGGTAGCATGAAAAGGAATCTGGATCATTTTAAAGATTCATAAAGTCCCAAATAACATTAGTGGTTCAGATGAAGCACAGGAATTTCTGATTTAGCATGCTAAACATTCAGAGAGTCAATGAAATGGTTTCATATGGATCTGTTTCTTAAAATACCTTTCAAAATAATCCAGTGCCATTAACACCAATCCATTTATATTATGGAGAGACTACACACACACCCAAGCATGTACAAGTCTTCAATTTACAATGGTTCCATTTACAATTTTTCAACTTAGTGATGACATAAAAGCAACCCAAATTCATAGAATGAATTTTGAATTTTGATCTTTTTCTGGGCTAACCCTACTCTCTCATGATGCTGGGCAGCATCAGTGAGTAGCAGCTTCCTGTTAGTAACAGGATCATGAGCATCAACAACTGATACACTAAAGTGTTCTGTGCTGCTAATCTATGATTTTTGTTACATTAAATGTATTTAATGCATTTTTGATTTATGATACTCTCAACTTACAATGAATTTACCAGGATGTAAATTGAGAAACATCTATGTGTGTGACTTTTCAAAGACTTTTTTTTTCCTCATTCTACAGAAAAGGGACTATGGAGACCAATATAAATATGCAAATATGGGGCTGGGGATGTGGCTCAAATGGTAGCATGCTTGCCTGCCATGCGTGTGGCCTGAGTTCGATCCTCAGCACCACATACAAAGATGTTGTGTCCCCCGAAAACTAAAAAATAAATATTAAAAAATTCTCTCTCTCATCTCTTTCTCTTTAAAAAAAATAATAAAAATAAATATGCAAATGTGACAGCTTTAAACATTCACACATTTTAATTCTGCTCTTCTATTTCCTTCTTGGGCAGAAGCTGGGCTTAATTATTCATTTCTAATAAAAATAAAGTAGAATGGATAGAGTGATAGAATGTGATAGACCTCAGAAAGGCTCTGACTCTATCACTTCACTCATTCTGGAGGAAACCCACATCCATGGGCTGAGCTGAGAGGGCCATGTGGTCAGGAACTGAGGCCTAACAGAGTGCTAGAAATAAACTCGGGCTTCCTATCAGCATCATATAAAAGGGCTTGGAAGCACATCTTCCAGCCCCGGGGACATTTAGATGACTGTAGCCCCTGTATCTTGACGACAGTGTCTTGAGAGATCGGGTGCTTCAACACCTCACCACGCTCTCTCAAATTCCTGACCCACAAAAAAAAAAAAAAAAAAAAAAAAAGATAAAGAAAGTTTATTGTAAATTGCCGAGTTTCAGGGATAATTGGTTCTGTAGCAATAGGTAACTACTCTGACTGCCTTGAAAGACTAGAAGATTTAAACTATTTATAATTACAGAATCACAAATATCAATTTCCCAAAGACAAATTATTTTTACTCTTTCATAGCATAAGAACAAATGATCTATAAAATACTGAAAACCTCACTGGGGTCGTGGCTCAGTGTTAGAGCGCTCACCTAGCATGCATGAGGCACTGAGCTCCATCCTCAGCACCACGTAAAAATAAAAAGGCACTGTGTCCACCTACAACTAAAAATATTGAAAACCTCTCTACCAGTATCCAAATGCAGATGTGCACAATTAAATGAGTCTAATTCAAAACAATGAGTTTTACTCAAGGTCAAAGTGTGTTTTCCTCAGCTTTTAGTTTCCAATTTTGTTTTGAAAGCTTCCTTACAATAACCACAAATATTAGAGGTTGGTAAGGTTCAAAGGCTTGCTTAAGTGTCATTGTTTTGAAAATTATACACAATACTTGTACCAGGAGAATAATTTGTTTTCAGCCATAAATCAGTTGCGAAAGTAGATGAGCTAAGTTGCCAAACCATATCATTCATTGGTTCATTCTTTCAATATAAAATATTTATTGACTCCTATTATGCCTCAGACATTGGGCAAGATATTTCTAGTACAAAGCCCTAAACCTGGATTTTTAGCAAACTAATCTTAAAAGTGTACCTGAACTAATCACCTGTCCATGAAGTAATCCCAAACATCTAAGAAGCCTTCCTCTCCTTTGGGCTCTATAGCACTTGTTTACTCAACTATGTTGCATATGATGATACCTATGACCAACATGTTAATATGACATTTATCTTATTCCCCAAATGACCCTCCATTTCCTTTAGCCCAAGCAGTGTATCTTAATATTTAAGACAGAGTAGGAGCTGCATATTTGTATAATTTAGTAACTGTTGCTACTTTAACACCATATAAATTAGACGAGGATAATAGCAAAGAAATGATAGCAAGATAGGGATATATACAATGTTATATTGTTAATTTTCTTTCTGGATAGACAAAGTTACAATGGAAAAGAACTAAGAAAACTGAAAACTACTTCAGGAAGACCTATTGTGATTTAGCACAGAGAAAATAATAATAGCTAACTTGGGAATTGGAGAATTGTGAATACATCTGGGTTTGAATTCTATTTCTTCTACTTATGAATCTGTTTCCTGGGCATATTAACTTCTCTGAAACCGAGTTTCCTCAATAGCTAAATAGAGAAAATAAAAGAAACTACATACAGAGTTGCAGAGAAGAATACATTTATTAATGATGTAAAATGGTCACACTAATTCCTGGTACAAAGTAAATATCCGAGTCAGGTATTTAGCAGTCCAGCTGAGAAAGGCTAGAGAATATCCCCAGCCCAGAAGGATGATTTTTAACCCAACTCCTACACAACCATCCATGGAACATTCTAAAATGCTGATTCCTAGGCTTTAAGCTCGGATATTCAGATTAACTCTCCAAAATATGATGGAAATGATTATAGGGTCCTGGTCTTTTTTAAAAAAACTATTTCTAGTAATAGTCATCATTATCATTGCACTATGGATTGAACGTTCATACAAGGCTAGGAACTAGGCTGAAAGTTTATCAACATTTATTCTTTCCCAAAACCATTTTACAGATGAGGGGGAAAAAAAAATCACAGCTCCCCAAGATTATGCAAAACTAAAGATCAAAGTTGGAATTCAAACCATGGACCTCCAAATTCCAAAGCCTTTCTCTACAATATTATTTTTCAGGATCTGGGTTTTGAGACTATTGCCAGATACAGCAGTCCTCTTATTCATGTGGGAGATATTCCAAGACCTCAAGTGAATGCCTGAAACTCCAGGTAGTACTGAACCCTGAACCCAAGTATGTCACCTATACAAACACACACAAGTTTAATGCCTTTTTCACATTAAGTAAGTATTTATCACACTGTGGCTGTAACTTTTTAAATTTGAGGTATGACAGCAAAACTAGCACACATTTATTTTTCCTTCTTCACAATTTCATGGGTAGAATATTTGTTTTTATCATGGGTCTCAGCAACCTCAGCCTACAATTTTCTTTTCTTTCCTGATTAGCTTTAGAGCTTTCACATTTTCACTGGAGAGAGAAACTTCATGGGTTTATCATATCTGCCATTGCTATGTTTGTTCTTTGAGATCAGGATTAAGTAAAAGGAGAATACTTTCATTTAAACACTGATACCAGGAATTGATCTGATAACTAGGATGATTTACAAGTGACAGAGATGATGAGTAAGGCATGAAATGTGGATACACTGAACAAAGGGATAATTTACTTACTAGATAGAATGGAGTGTCATGTTCGAGATTTGATTATATAACACAGGAATTAAAACTTAAGATTTCCAGAAGCTTCCATTTAATACTTTCAGATTGTAGTTGATTTTAGGTAACTATAGAAACTTATAGATATTGGGAGTGGGGGACTATTGTATACAATTTAATCTTTGGGATCTTGGAGTCAAAAACATTTAGCAGAAGGTTCAGCTCAACCAATTGTTCAAAGGTAATTGATGTAAACCTAAGCAGACCCTGAGACAAAGCATATTAAGAGCCTGTCCAAATCTTACCTCATGTTTATCTGCAATAGGGAAACAGATTCTATAGGAAAATTACCCCCATGCTCTCCTCCCATTAGGATGTGAGCTTTCTAATACCACCCTACTAGCAGCCACATTAAACAAAAAAAAAAAAAAAACTGAAACAAATGTTGGTGTTGTGTGTGTGTGTGTGTGTGTGTGTGTGTGTGTGTGTGTGAGAGAGAGAGAGAGAGAGAGAGAGAGAGAGAGAAAGAGAGAGGAGACTATGCACTCATGTATGTGTTAATTATAAAGGTATGTGTTTTGTTTTTTAAACTTAAAACAAATTTAATTTCATAAACTCAAATCACAACAAAAAACTGAAATTGGAAGTAGAATTTGCCATAATCGCCCTTTTCCAGAATTGTGCATCTTGGATAAGGTCGTTTGTTTAAATTAGAAACCCCTGTCTGAGCAATAGCTCTCAAAAGAGGCTCCGCTACTTAGAGCATGGCTATTCTCAGGTTTCAAGGTCACTTAAATACTTGCACAGTCTAAGCAGAGAAGAATTCATCACCACCACTGCTGCAATGTACTGACATACATCATGTAAACTGGAAGGTAATCAGGATTTTTTTTTCTCCAACCACTAATGGGATAAATGCATGTGCTGAGTTGCCAGGAGAGACAAATGACTGCAGACCATGGGAAAAGTTGGAATACTTTTGCCACCAATTTATGTTGCTCTGTATATTCATCCATTCCTGAAATGGGATGTCAAGATAAATAAGGCAATCTTTTTTTTGGAAACTGCAGCCAGTTGTTACCATGGGTACCCAGTAGTTCAACCTGTTCTACTTGACTGTGAATCAATGTCTTTGATGCTCCTCCCAGGCCCTAAACCTGAGCCAGTCTCCCCACACATCGTTGATCACATTTCTTCCATATGTAAAATCAAAAATCTATCTTCATCCTCTGTAAAGATGGGATGATGATTAATTATATACTTTTTGCCAAAGGATCATCAACTTCTCTGTTACAAGTATTAATATATAATATTGTTCTTTTTTTCTTGGCTAATTGGAAGTTACTAAAAGACTAAGGGCTTCAAAAAACATTGCTCCAAGGTCTCAGTATTCCAAAGATAATCAGTGATAGCACAAAATATTTCATTTGGCCGTTAACATTGACATGAATACAAATTATTTCTCTTGCTCTCCTAGAAGGACCTTATGCATGGCAGATCACCTATCTCTAGAAATACAGCACCCAAGTGTTTTGAGATCTCACATTGTTACATTGGCAGAGTTTTAGAAGTGAAAAATGCCAAAGGCATCAATAGCAATAGAACTTGTTAACAGATTGACGGGGTTTGTTAAACCTCCTCTCCTCAGTAGGCTTTGATTTGATGGACATAGATGCTTAAAGGGAATGAGTTGAAGCTGGAGTGCCCCATCTGGGGCATCTTTCCTCATCCCCCTCCCCACTCCCTTTAGTTTCAACTCTGATGCCCCATTCTATTCATGTAGCACACAGTGTGAAAGGATCAATCATTGATGGATGTTTGAATATTCTTTACATGTGACCAGGGACTTGACACACACAGCCTCACTTACTTTTACATCTTTTTTTTTCATAGTGTATATTTTTTTAGAGCAGTTTGAAGTTTATAAGACCACTGAATTGAAAGTACAGAGTTTCCATATACCAAGGTCCTCTTAGAGGGAGGGCTACAAACTTCTTTCCTATAGATATCCCACCCAAGAATGGCACATTGATTACAGTCAATGAATCTACACTGACACATGGTTGTCATCCAAAGTCAAAGTTGACATTAGGGTTCACTTTTGATGCTGCACATTAAATGCATTCAGTTAAATATACATTGATGTGCACTTCCATTATAGTATCTATGTTATATTGCTGGAATCATATAGCTTGTGGACTTTAAAGATCTATTTCTTTCACTTAAATCTGCATATACGATTCTCTCATTTCTTTTCATGGCCTGAAAGCTCATTTCTTTTTAGGGCTGCATAATAGTCCACTGTCTGGAAGTACCTCAGTTTAATTATCCATTCTGAAGGACATCATGGCTGCTTTAAAGTTTGGACAATTTTGAATGAAGCTTCCATAAGTATTTGTGTACAGATTTTTTTGTGTGTGTTTGTGCAGAAATAATTTTTCAACTTATTTGGATAAATACCAAAGAACACAATTGCTGAATTGTTTTGTAAGACTATATTAAGAAGCTGCTATGGGCTGGGGATATAGTTCAGTTGGTAGAGTGCCTGGCTCACACACATAAGGCCCTGGGTTCAATCCCCAGCACCCAAAAGGAAAAAGAAAAAAGTGCCATCCCGTCTTCTAAAATAGCCCACATTTTCTTTTTATCCAGGGGGAAGTTCACTTGGGACTTCAACTTTCTCCCTTTCTTCACACCATCATCCTTAAAGTATATCGACAAATAGAGCCAGGCCTCTGGCTAGGACACCTCCATTTCCTTCCTTACTTCCATCTCTAGTCAGGCCCTCTGCAAAATAATGCCAGTGCATTAAACAGCACAGCACTAATCAGGTGGTCAAAAACCATATCCAGAAACCTCCAACATCTGCTTCATGTCAGGAAGAGGCTACATGCCAATCACAACGCGGTCAATGTGTCCTACTGGCAACAGCTTTTCCTAAACACAGACCAAGGTTAAGATTTGCAAAAACTCTTGTGCGATTTGCATGTTGGGCTGTCAGGTGGTTCACCGTTTGTGGTTGGTCATCTTCCATCAAGCTCTTCAGGATTTTCTCAGTTTGAGAAAAACCTTGCTGACACCAACTAAATTGAGGGTGTGGAGTTGGAGAAGTCTCTAGTTCATTTTCTATGGACTCAAACCTTATCATGTTTACAAACTCTTAACTGAGTAAATGAATGGTTAGACAGAATCATTCTCCCCTGCCACCTACAACACACAGGCTTGGACATTACTCCTTTAGCCACAGATACACATCCTCTTAGGCTCAGCAAAGCCTCTTGGGTTGCCTTTCAATCTCACAAGACAAAATGATAAATCATTGTCACTTAAGTGCTCTCAGGATTCTCTTAAGGACAAAGCATTGCCAGAAAATATCAACATGTTAATTCCTCAGTCCAAAAGGATAAAGTAGCAAACCTGGGAAAATGTACAGAAATAAAATGTCTAGATCGTAATATCCACATCATGAATGAATGACTTCTGAGTACCAAATTATAGAAGAGGGTTATAAATGGAAATAGGATTTAGCAGACTTCAATTTTTGAGCTGGCCTTGATTGTGAAAATGTAAGGTATGATTGTATTTGATGAGAATCATCTGAAGAACTGTTCTGCTGACATTAAGTTTAAAAGGCCCGATTTAAAAATCCCATTTCTGAAAAAAAAAGCACTCAAACATTCAGAAGCCTGACAATGTACACTTGGCAAAGATGAACTTGGTAATGAGGACGGCTCAATAGTGGGCAGTTCTGCACATCTCAGAGCAGAGTCTTGCAGGGATTCAAAGGAGCCATTCCCACTCCCAGACCAGAAGGGGGCTGGAGGGTGGGATTGGGGTTTATAAGAAAACGGAATGGAAAGAGTTGCATTTAAAAAGGACCTCAGGAGAGAAGTCTGACTTTTATAGACAAAACACAATCAACCTGTAGCAAGAAGACAGGGAGAAAGCTTGGATAATAAAATCCAACTCTCCTCTCCACCTCCAATATCCTCCCTCTGCCTCTGCTGACAGAATCAGGGACCCCGAGATACAGATATTAGCCAGAAGGAACAATTGTCTTTAAGTTGAAATCTGTACAAGCTCTGTTTCTCATTAGCATGATCAAAGCTCTTCTCTTTAATATTCAACTGCTTAACTAACCTTCTGGTTTAATCACAAAGGAATGTAACTTTTAACCATAAAGCTTTTGATAACCACAAACCTTATGAAACATTTGTTATAGGAAGTTATACTCATTCACTTAAATTTAAAAAGCTTATAATCAGAAGTTAAATTGACACACTTAAGTTATAAGTGTGTATAAGTTTGATGTGCTCACAAACATCAGCCTTGTAATCAATCCAACCCTCTGCAAATGAACTCATCCTTCTTGTGGATTCTCTTTTAAGCCAAGAGTGTTTTAGCTGGCTGCCCTCCACCTGTAGCTGCAAAACTTAACCTTGCCTCTGGAAAATTTATCTAAATGTATCGCAAAGTTTATTTGCTCTTTCATATAAGGTAGTTCTCTAGTACTCTGGTTAGAGAACTTGTCTGTCCTGTGACATTTATGGTCACAATTATTAGTTCTTGGAATATAGAAAAATTGTAATTTACCAAAATTTTATATATTACATGGTATTTTACTTGTAATCAACCAAATAAACTCTTCAGATGTTTGCAGGGTATCTGTAACATTACCTGGGATCAAGGTAATCACAGGAAGATCTTCGTCCTTGCAGAAGTAATCCACTGAAAAGAAATGTCAATGAAAGGATGGGGTACAGATTAAAAATCCTCAGGACATGCTGCTTCTCTCTACAGTCTACCTTTGGGACATCCATTAGCTCCATGACAACAGGACTCAAATATTGACCAATGATCCTTCCTCATATGTGTTTATCATTTTGAAAACTACCTGGGCCACAGGAACTCATGTATTATTGGAGCAGAGAACTCAAGTATTGTTAAAATATAAAGACAGATACTTGATTCTAACTTTTCAAATACCAGCTCTCTGCATTTTTCTACCAGTGCTGTGTACCTCCAAATAGAATAGAATGCACTTTCCTCCTGAGATGTATGGCTGAGCCAGCTGCTGTGGATTATTTCTAAACTTTCTCTTTAGGACTTATTCCCTTTCTCTCTGAATTTAAAACTGTAATTTTTCTTTTCCCACCAACACTCTTATATCAAAAATCTCTTTGGGGCTGGGAATGTGGCTCAGGCGGTATGCGCTCGCCTGGCATGCGTGCGGCCCGGGTTCGATCCTCAGCACCACATACCAACAAAGATGTTGTGTCCGCCGAGAACTAAGAAATAAATATTAAAAAAAAATTTAAAAAAATCTCTTTATATTTAAATGAAAGGAACAACATTCCTTCTGAGATGTGCCATCTCTCTGCTAAGCTTTCTTTCCCTTTTCCAAGGGACCACTAAAAACTTTCTTTTCCTACTCTCCTTGGTGATGAGGTCCCTAGACAGTTTGTTTTGGTGACTCAACTCCACCAACACCTTTTTTGCAAGGAACATTCAATAATGGCAGTTTTCCATTCTAAATTTTTTTTTAAGTTTTCTTTCCTTTTTCAACATTTTACTACATTCTCTTCTCACACTCCTTAAAGAAATATGTAACTGATGTTCATGCATTCACTCTTCATTTTCAGCGGCCTATAATTGGTACTTAAATTATACATTCGTTCTAGTGTTGTTACGATTTACTCACACTTTTTACTCTCTGAATGTAGTCACATACATTTTACATGCAGTTGAAAGCTTGTTGCTTGTTATTCTTCTCTTTATTTCCACCAAGATTGAGGTTTCTTCTGATGCAAGTTGTTTTTATGAGCATCTTTCTACTTGGGATGCATGCCTGCCATCTTCTGTGAATCCTCACAGATCCAAAGACCTATTTCTTTCCTTTTTAGCAGTGGAATTGTAGCAACATTCTCAGCTTACAGCTTCCTCCTTCCAGAGGTCTATATCAGTTAGTCCACCATTTCCTTGCTTCCAGAATTCCGATCTCATTTTCTTACTTTGTAAGAAGCCCATTGTTTTTGATTTTTTTTCTTCTAAAACCTAACAAGACTTTCTTTTTTTCTTTGCAATTTTCAACTTCTCATAATTTTCTAGGCCTATTCTTCACATTTTCCAATTTTTTTCTTTTTTAACATTTTCCTAAATTTCTTCTAATTACTTAGGACTATGCCAAACTAAAATTTTTATAATTTCAGATTAGTTTTGCTTAGTACTAACCTTTTTCACCATTTTGCTACATTTGATTCTCTTCTTCACATACTCCTTAAAGAAGAAATATGTAATTAATGTTCACACATTCATTCTTCAGGATACTGTACATCATGTACTCTTCTGCCTACTGGAGATTCAACAGTGCATTTAAAAAGACAAAAATTTATACTTTTATTGAACTTGCTGTCTTCATTTTCCTAATCTCCTTTCTTCTACCCACTGAAAGCTGCTTCTATCGTCTCTCCCATCCAGGGCTGCTCTTGCAAAGTTTGGGAAAGAACTGATTTCTATACCTGCACCTTCCTCAATTTTCTGTACTAATTAACATTGGCAGAGAGTGTTTTTATTACACACTTTTCTTTGTTACTATGTAGACTTAAAGGTTTATCACACTACGTTGACACAGTTAAACAATTACAACAGTCAAGAAAATTAATCTGTCAACTTCCACATTCACCTTTTTTAGTGGTTAGACCAACTAAAATCTGCCTTAGAAAATTTTCAGCATGCACTATTATCAACTATATTCTTCATGCTATATATTTTGCATCTTTCAGTTAGGATGTTTTCCCTTTCAAAATAAAGAAAAAACTACACTTGGCCTAAACAATAACAATATATATAAGTTAATGTAACTGAGATTTCTACTTAAAGGTAGATTTCAGAGCTGATTTGATTAGGCTTTCCCTCAAGGACCTGGTATCTTTCCCTCTTCTGCTCCTCTAGTGTCACTCTAATCCTGTGTTGTTAGCTGACATGCTGCACCTTTCAGAATGCAAAGATCGTCTTTCAGAAAAATGTTTTAAAGAAACCTCAAACAATTTCCCCATCATGTCTAATTAAGTTTAATTAGGTTTTTTTCCCTTCCTAAACAAACCCCTTCTCATCTTGGAAATGAGACATTCTGATCATCTTGGGCCGTGAACCAATCCTTACTGCAACGGTACAGGATTGCTTTCAATGGCTGTCTTAAATCATGGCTCATCCCTAGAGCTGGACTGGAGTCAACTTCCTCAGCATCAAATGGAAAAACATATAGATGCCCAAACAAAAGTCTTGGTGCTTTTAGGAAAGGGAACCCCTGGTTGGGGTGGGGGTTACTGCTTGGCTGACTATAGACGAAAGCCAATCATTATTACTGTTTCTTCCTTGACCACGAGTTAAATTTTGTGGCTTTCTAGAGTTGTATGTACAGCAATCTTGGTATTCTAACCTACCACTCCTTGGCTTTAACTACCAGCTACAGAATGCATGCTCTCAAATCAATATCTGCAATCTCAATTTCTTTCCTGGAATCTAAGTGTATATTTCCAACTATGAGATAATTATCTTGGCTCATTTAGTTCTTCAGACTTAACTTCAATACCTGCATAAATATCTTCAGTAATCCAAGAAAGGAACCTCATAATTACCTCTGATTAATAATCACTCCTTTTGTTATCCATACCTTCTCCAAAACTGGGAACTTCTTGCTATCTGCACAAAATACTTGGATCTTCTTCATTAAAATATCAATGTGCACCTCGCCTGGCTTCACATTACAGGCACTAAGGAGTTTTGCCAAGTGGAAATTTCATGTTGGACTCTTCTCCTGACTTTATCTTTGGTTCTAAAGTTCTACTCCCTTTTACAAAAAAAGCAAGTCAGCAGGATAGTATGGAAAGGTAAATGTCATTACCCTGTTGTTAGACCTTCCATGGTGTCTCAGCTAGCGCTAATCAACTAAAAATACTTTGCTTTTTCATGTCTTTGTATCAACATCTGTTCTTTATGCCTTTTTTTCCTTTCTTCTAACTTTCAGGAAGTCTTCCCTGACTCACTGCTAACCTTAACAGTTACTGATCATCTTCCCTAACATTTTACACAGACTTTACCCTCTTACAGAAGTGGTTTACCACTGTCCAGATACACTGCATCATAGTTTTTCAGTTTCATCCGTCTCTCCAGCAGATAGCAATGTTCTTGTTGGGTAAGTAATGATGCAGTATAAATTTTTAAGAATGGAAGGAGGAAAGGAAGAAGGCATGTGTTGTTCAATAAAGTTATATTGTGTCCCTTACCATAGTTGCCTTTAACTTTCTGTAGATAGATCCTTCATGTTGGGCAGGGGCAGGGTGTAATAATTTGAGCATGGAAAAAAAAAAAGGATCTGAATCTAAATTCTTCTATTAATCATAACGTATACTAGATCCCCTGACCCAGGGGGAAAAATCCATTTTCTTTCCAGGTCCAATGTCAATGATTTACAAATGCATATAATTCTAATCAGTCAGAATTTTTAGGTCGGCTTTGGGGCAGTATGGGATACAGAGTTCAGTGAAAATGTGGTGATCCCAGTGAAGCATGCCACGTTGGTAGTACGTATCTGGTTTCATGTGCCGCACACAGACCTGCATAGGCACTAAATTAGACACAAAAAAATCCCATGAGGATAGCAGATATCTTTCTGCCCCATTTAACAAACACAACTTTTTCTTGTTTCTTAGAGATTGATAGGCAATAAGAAAGTGAAACAAGAGCTCAATCAACTCAAGAAGACACTTGCAATTGTTATTTGCCTCCCGAAGATATAAAGCCTGGCGTCAGCAGCCGATGCTCATCTAAAAACTCCATACTAAATTACCTTTGTCAGATTATAGAAAGTTAAAGGCACACTTCAGTCTTGCTTGATTAAATCAGAGGACATACCAACTAGCCAAAGAAAGGGAAATCCTTTCCATTTATATGCTCCATTAACGCCACTTCACTGAAAAAAATAAATCTCGGTGTACTTCTTTACCTCTGCCCCTCTAATTGCTACTTACAAATTCCTTTCTTTCAATTTTGCTCTCTCTCATAAATCAGGAAGCACAAAGCATTTGCAGCCAAGTCACTACCTCTATTTAACATGATAGGTTGCTGTGCCACTATTATGCCAAGCACCAATAACACACCAAGTCACCAAGGGAACCAGGCAGAACATGACCAGGAGAAAGCCCTCCTGTACACAAGATGGGTGGCACATCAATGGACCCCTATGCCCCAACAATATGGAGGGCATGCTCTCCCAGCAGAATTCCTCAGGCTCAGCCAGTTCCCCATCCCAGAGAATTACAAATCCACTCTGCATTTCCTGAAACTTAACCCATAATTGGTTCACGCCTCCCAGTAAGAAAAATCATAGGGCAATCGTTCACATTACACATTCTTCATTATACAGTCACTTTCAAGAAACATGGCACATGACAAAATAATAAGGACCAACTTATAAAAAAAAAATCACCTGAGGATAACTACTATCATTTAATAAGTACATTTCACTTATAAAATCACTCATCTCAAAGTTCTATGAAGTGTACCTCCAAGTTCTTTTGTATTCATAAAGGATGGATAATTTCAACATAGGAAAATGTGGTTATATTGTAAAATTAGAACAAAAATAAATTAAATACCTCTGTAGATATAAACCAGTGAGAAGGAATTATCCCATTTTTAGACCATTAATTCCCATAATGTTTCAGGGATAAATCTCATTTCCATAATGTAAATGGACTGAATACATGCCCTTTGACTGTGCCCCTTATGTACAAAAACTCCCATATAATTTCCCTGCCCCCCAAATATTTATTTCTTAGCCTTCTCCATTTATATCCCATTTCTTCAGCCTTGGCCTAATACAAACAGAGAATGCTAATTATAAGGAAAGAAATAATTGGATCTCCACCATAAGAAAAATATTTCTTTAGAGAAGACAAGGGATAGTACTAAGATGATTATATATAATCACTTTGGAGTCCAGTCACATAGGTTTTATATATAGTATTGAATGATATCACTCATTTATTTTCATACAATGTTTTCAGTATGATTTAAGAACTGAGTTAAGCAAGCAACCACATTTTCTTTTGTTACATTTCTATAAAATGTTAAGTTGAATTTGATGCACAAATGCACTGCTGGTTACCTGAGAATCAAATCTTTGCCACACATGTTCATTTCATTGTGATTGAAACTATTGCTAACATTTTGGGGTTATTAAATCTGGAACATTTTATGGAATATTTTGGCCATTTAATTTCAAAACCATGAGTTCTTTAATGAAGAAAAATATTAATCCTGGAGGGCATTTTGTTCTGTTTGAAATCATTAACAAGTGAAATTCTGAATGTTGATCAATAAAGTCAGCTTCATATATAGAATGACAGAGTGAGATGAAGTCAGAATTAGAATCAGTGCTTTAATAGAGGTGAAAGCAGGTGTCTATACACACCAATAAGCCACCATGAAACTTAGGAGGATCACAGTGACTTACAGGGTGCAGATTTACTACAAAGCATCTTCAAATAATTTGATACGTTTATCTTAGTAAACTAATCTCTCACATAAATCCTTTCTGGTTATATATATGCATATATTAATAAAATAAATTCATCTTGAATTTTAAGTTTGTTGATTAAATATCTTTTAAAATACTTTTTTTTAGTTGTAGTTGGACACAATACCTTTATTTTATTTATTTATTTATTTATATGTGGTGCTGGGGATCAAACCCAGGACCTTTCACATGCTAGGCAAGTGCTCTACTGCTGAGCTACAATCTCAGCCCCATGTTGAATAAATTTCTTTACGTGACTGTTCAAGTATTAGGTGAATTATAAAGATAAAAAAAGACATTCTTGAAGTGATACTAATAACAAATACTATGTATTGAGTACTTACCATGGTCCAGATTCCCTGCTAAAGACTACTCACAAATCATCTCATTTAATCTTTAAAACAATTCTATGAGATAAAAACATTCCATTTGTCAAATCTATTCCAATGTTGCATATACATTTTTTATATTCATCTCTCATAAAGGAAAAACAATTATCCTTTATGAAAGTAAGAAAAGTTGGTCATAATAAGAGGCTTTTATCTCAGGTATTATCATTTCAAAGACTAGGCATTCTGGAAAATGCAAAAGAAAAATGTGATCTATTTGGACCGAGGTCAAGACCAGATGGTCTGTTAGCATATATACTAGACAGACAGTCTACACCCTAAACATTGCACCAGGCCCACTCAAGCAAGATGAAAACATTAGAGATAAGGCCCTTCACTTGCAGCAATGTGATACACTGAGTTACTGTTTTAAATATTCACTCTTCCTCTGTAGGAGGATTATAAAACCCATTTCATTAACAGGTTTAGCCACACAACTCGCGTTGGATAATGAAATGTGAACAGAAGGTAACACATGTCACTTCTCAGAAGTGTTCAAATTCTGTACATAATTCACCATGTTTCCATTTTACTGCTTATAAGCTTCACAATGACCTTGATAGAGATTATCTTTCAGTCCAGGTCCAGGAATGAAGACTGCCAGCAGAGCCCCAGCAAGTCCCTGAGGAAAGTGTGAATGAGAAATGCACTTCTATGGTTTGAAGCACATATGTTTGGGGGATTGTTACTGCACATTAACTTTGTCCCCCTCATCAGATACAAACACCAGAAAATTGTGATTGAAAAAATTGAGATCAGTAGTCAAACCACCTGGCCTCCAGTAAAATTTTTACCACTGTTATACTACTAAAATTTCAATTCCAAAATCTGACTCTTGCATTAGCCAAATGTAATAAAAACAAATTTAATTTGGTTCCTTTAATATTCTCACTGCATAATATTGAAACAAGTAGGGTGACTTATAATTAGTTTACAAAGAATAGAAAACTTGTAAATCTCAAAGGCACTTGTAAAAGTTTTTCCAATATGACTTTTTGAAATTTTAAACCGATTTTGATGCCCTAATTCATTCTAATATCTCCCTCTCTCTTTCTCTCCCCCCCTCTCTCCCCCCCCTCTCTCTCTCTCACACACACACACACACACACACACACACACACACACACTTCAAATTTGAATGACATCTTCTTCCTCCCATATCTGACATATCATTAAGATTTTTCTATTTCCAATCTTCTGCATACTTTGGATTCCATACTCAGAAAACAATGGTGTATATTTTCTACAGTGTCATTTTGCACAGTTGTTAGTTTATTCCTTATCACTATTTATTATTCTTAAAAGTTTTGATAAGAAAAAAATACAAAATTTGTTCAGGTAACCACATCCACCCTACATGCTTTCAAGAGGATTTGGAGTTGCCTACAGAAATATGGGTAACACAAATTGTAGACTAAGTGCTAAGAAGAATAAAGGCAGCTCTATCAGATGAATTCAGCACATACCAGTGAATCCAATAGGAGATTATAAGATTATTAAAATACTCTTAAATTCAGCTTTGAAATTCCTAGTGTTCTAAGAAAATAGAAATACTTATTAGGTATACAATGTCCAAAAATTTTAAAGGCCATCACTCACAAGAGGCACTTTTTATGTCACAGAGACCTGTTGGATATTTCTTCTGTGTCAACTTAAAAGAAAATGTGAGATCAACCTTAGTAATGTCCTTATCAATATGCCCATAAACAGCAAAAAAAAAGGAAAAAGGATTTTGCATTCTGCATTATTAAAAGTCATATTTAATATCCATTCCAAGATGATAAATTCTTCCAAGTTATTTCTCTGCACTAAGCTTATGTAGTCATTTAAGCCACGTCAGCTTCTTTATATATGATATTCCAAGTGACATTTCTGAACCAAATACAAAAACAGAGATTGAAACATTGCTCATTGTTACAAATCCTCCATGATCTATGCAACTACAATTTCTTTATGCCAAGATATTAGAAAATCATTCTGGTTTATCTGAAAAAGAATTTTGAATACACAAGATCATATTCTTTTATTCAATCTGACAATCTCTACATAACTCACCATCAACATGTCATCTCTAATTCCATAGTTATTTTTGATTTAGAATTTTGTGAAGCCATTCTTCTTTATTTTATAACTCCATCACTAGTTGGTCACCTTGGTTAAGACGACAAGGATGTGAACCCCACAGGATGCTGTGTTGCTAAATATAACAGTGTGACTCATGATCACCGTACCCTATTGGTATTGTACCTTGCTCACCCTAGAGTTTTCTGGGTTTGCTTGTCTTCCTATATAAATTTCAATGGTTTTGACAGTAAAATTGTGCCTTGAAGAATATCAACAAATACCATCTAGGGAAAAAAATAATCAGCAAAATATAGCTCTAAGTATCCTTGAGATCTCAAACTTATCAGCATGGTTTTCAGAAGCTCTACAATGAATTTACAGGAACAATCTTCATTTAGAGTTTATTTCTAAATAAAGTATTTCTAAAATCGTTTGTAAAATATTTCACTTTGAAAATATTGAAGCACATTATTCCCATTTGTATTGCTTTACCCAGAAGAAAGTTGGTTAATCTCCTTGTAATTCTTTTTCTTCATGTTTAAAACCGATTACAGCCACCCCTACCTGCTGGGGTGGTTGCAGAGGTTTACTTGGGTTAAAATTCAGGTCCCACTTAGGGCTATCCTGGTAACAATATAAATAAAGTACATAAGGTAAGTATTGCTCTTAAAAAGTATTCATTCCCTGCATTGTTTCAGATATTCAATAGCATAAAATGATGTAAGTGGGCACCATGAAAATTACCCACTTTTAATTTTAAGGTGCGTTCCATATTCTACCTCATTAGGAAGAAAACAAGCTACAAGCTATTCTTTTTCTATTTTAATCAACAGACAGCTTGACATTTCAGTAAGTGAGAATAAGAAAAACTTGATTGCTCAATCCTCTTCACAAATTACATTTCGTGGTGAAGGTCTAAATCAAGACAATTACACTTTTGGAATTTTTAAGTTCAAAACCCTTTGCCCTTCATTCAGTGCATCCCTAGTGCCCTGTTCACCTATCCCAGGGTGGGCCAAAGAATACAATAAAAAGAACACTGGTCTATAAATCAAAAACTTGTCCTAAAATGACTCTGTCATTCACTAGCTCTATAGATTTAAACAAAGCATTTTTCTGTCTTTAAACTTATTTTCTTTCAGATAACAATTTTTTAAAGTATTTTTAGTTGTAGATAGACACAATCCCTTTATCATATATATATTATATTATATTTTAATGTGGTGCTGAGGATGGAACCCAGTGCCTCACACATGCTAGGCAAGCGTTCCACCACTGAGCCACAACCCCACCCCAGGAAATAACATTTTATAATTATAAAGACTTATAATTATCAGAAGTTATTTGTGGGCACTCTACATATATTGAACAAGGTGACATTATTTCTTCTAGTTACACATCTAAATGCAGACCTTATGTAGAAGGTGAAGGGTCCTATTCTAAATCATATTACCTACTTTTATTCTCCCCAAAAGGAACATAAAATTGTTCACATTTAAAGCTAATTTATAATACTTTAATAATTAGAGTACACTTAACAACATGGAAACTCTCATCGCTCTCTTTCCACAAAATAATGAAATTTGGCAGGATTTAGTACTTTTACAATGTCAAGTTTCTGGCTTCTTTTTACTAGTTGTTAACAAACATGAGTCACATAATCATTACTAATGTTCATCTCTCAGAATATAAGCCCCTAAAGATAGCTCCTTCAGTCACTTCTACACAAACCTTGCCACCACCTGGTATTTCCATTTCTATACCTCAGAGCTAGAAGCCATCAGATTGTTTGGACTTCCAGGGTCACTGATACCTAAAAGGTAGGCGCAGTCATTTTATTCACAACTAGAATCACTTACTGCACATGCTTGAGATACTGCTGATGTTTCCAAAAGTATGGGATTTGTGCGGTCACATTCCCCTTCCCCCAAAATAATAAAAACCAACACAGGGATTCTGAACCAATGGCTTCCAGGGACAGGGACTGGGTCAGGCAGGAGACAAAGCAGGAGTTCCTGAAGTTTTCAGTGGAAACATCCTGGAGCCTCCCACAGAGAAGGGGAGTCTTGGCTACAAAAGTACAGACACACAGAAGCGGGCAGCCAGAAGAATGGACTGATTCGGTAGATATCACAGAAAAGCTGGGCAAGAGCACCATGTTGTAGGGATAGTTCTAAGAGGCAAAGCTGAGTCTCAGAGTCACCACCGAGTCAACACTGAGATAAGATGTGAAAGATCTGGAGTATCTGAGATAACTCACCACTGAGCAGCCAAAGCAGACTCTCCCTGAGGAAAGCTTCCCTCGTTTATCCCACAGATGGAAACAAATATGCCATCACAAGATCACACACACACACACACACAAAAAAAAAAAACCCCACAGGAAAACAAGCCACTATGTGCAAGAATCAGCAAAAATCTAAAGCTTTAAGTTGAAAGAACTGCAGATATTGAAACTGCCTGACATGATAGAAAATAGCTACTCATGAAATTTGTAAAAGAAACATGCAATAACAAAGAGAAGCAAAAAATTAGAAAACTCAGAAGAAATTAAAAGGTAATTTGTAGAACTAAAAATTAAAATTGTTGAAATAAAAAGCTCAATGCATGACAATTGATTACAGAAATAATGAAAGGAAGATATTACTAAATGATTTATACATATTGTAGCATAAAGAGATAAAAATAGAGATTAAAAGATACAGAATAGAATGAAAAAGTCTTGTATGTTCATTATACTGAGGACCCTCAAAGGGAGAAAGGAGGTTGGAAGTGGAAGAGGAAAAATTAAGGTAAGAAAAGCAAACAGGGTTGGGGTTGTGGCTCAGCAGAGAGCACTTGCCTAGCTCATGCAAGGCCCTGGGTTCAGTCCTCAGCAGCACATAGAAATAAATAAAGATATTGTAATTCAACTATATATATTTAAAAAGAGAAGCAAACAAGGAACAAAGGCAGACATTAAAAATAACAATGGCCATAAAATTCCTAGAAGACTTAAATAATCAGATGACCCAGGATCAATAAAAATTCATCCATATTTGGCATATCATAATTGCAAACTTTCTAAGAAACATAAAAGGCATAGTTCACACCCCCACACACTCCCCAAAGGAGTAAAAATTAGAAACTAGCAAATTCTCAACTCAAATAAAAGTCTGAAAAAAAGATAGTTTATCTATTTCATCACTTGGAAGTTATTCTGTCTATAGATTATCTAGCGAAGAATGAAGAGAAAATATTCTCAGATAAAAGATTTGTCACTTTTAAGTCTCCAATTTAAAAAAAAACTGAAGAATGTATTTTGAAAGGAAAATATCTAAAGAATATTGGTCTAAGATTTTACAAATAAATATTGTCTTTATAAGGTTTAAAAGAGTGTACTACAGGGATGCTGCCACATCGATGTTCATAGCAGCACAATTCACAATAACTAGACTGTGGAACCAACCCAGATGCCCTTCAATAGATGAATGGATAAAAAAAAAATGTGGCATTTATACACAATGGAGTATTACGCAGCACTAAAAAATGACAAAATCATAGAATTTGCAGGGAAACGGATGGCATTAGAGCAGATTATGCTAAGTGAAGTTAGCCAATCCCTAAAAAACAAATGCTAAATGTTTTATTTGATATAATGAGAGCAACTAAGAACAGAGCAGGGAGGAAGAGCAGGAGGAAAAGATTAACATTAAACAGAGACATGAGGTGGGAGGGAAAGGGAGAGAAAAGAGAAATTGCATGGAAATGGAAGGAGACCCTCATTGTTATACAAAATTACATATAAGAGGTTGTAAGGGGAATGGGAAAAAAAGGAGAGAAATGAATTACAGTAGATGGGGTAGAGAGAGAAGATGGGAAGGAAGGGGAGGGGGGATAGTAGAGGATAGGAAAGGTAGCAGAATACAATAGTCACTAACATGGCATTATGTAAAAATGAGAATGTGTAACTGATGTGATTCTGCAATCTGTATTTGGGGTAAAAATGGGAGTTGATAACCCACTTGCATCTAATGTATGAAATATGATATGTCAAGAGCTTTGTAATGTTTTGAATAACCAGTAAAAAAAAGGAAAAAAAGTCAGTACTAAAAGATTTGGCCTTATTTAGATAGGGAAGGAAAGATCAAACCAAAATGTTTTAATGTGCATTTATTTTAGAGACTGTAGATAACTATGAAAATGTATAAATTAAAGTGTATATAATGAAATTATAAGGACAAGCTTAAAGATGAGCACTAAAGAACAGAAGTTATGTGTGCAACTTCTAAACAGAGATCGAAGTATTGCAACACAAAAGGGTTAAAAGCAAATTAATAACTCACCTAAAGGAAAGGCGAGTAAAAAGCAAAAAAAATGTTTAAAAAAAATGGTACAAATGGCTCCAAATACATAAATAATCATGATAAACACAAATGGATTTAAATAAACCTTTAAGGAATAATGTTAAATTGAAAGGAAATTTATTATAATAAAACACTTGTTTGGTATATAACCCCAGTTTTCGGCACACAGCTCCCAATACCCTTGGAATATCTGAAGCCAAAACAGTGTTTGCTCCATAATAATGAGATGACTAGTGGCTTGGAGTGAAGGATTGGGGACAAATAAAAACTTCAGAATTAGGGCTTGTTACCAGAGAAGTCCCAAGCATGCTCGAAGTGTTGAAACTTTCAGCTCCAATCCCTGACCTCTGGAAAGAGGAGCAGGGCTGGAAGTTGAGTTAGTTGCCAATGAATTAGTCAATCACACCTACCTAATGAAACTTCTATAAATGACAGGTTAGAAGCTGCTGGGAGGGTGACACATGGAGATGACATGGAAGTTCTACAACCCTCCCCAACATTCTTCCTGTCTCTCTCTCCAATGGGCTATTTATCTCTTTCATAAGAAACTAACACTAGTAAGTAAACATCTCCCAAGTTCTGTGAACCATTCAAGAAGTCATCAAACCCGGCAAAGGGGACATGAGACCAGTCTTCTCTACCCCCTGGTTTTAGCCTACTGTAACCTGAGTCAGATTAACGTGCTATAGAATCCATACCAAGATGGCTAGATGACTCTAATATTCATGTTTGCAACACAATTCCATCAAAATAATCATATGCTCGGATGGGCCGTGTGTTTTGTTTTTTGTTTTTTTGTTTTTTTGTTTTTAATACAAATTACAAAAGAAGGTATGTTCTACTCGACTAATTCAGAATCCAGAACTTTAGCAATTGTTCAAGAATGACAAGCTCTGCTACTGAGACTAGAAATAACGACCAGTTGTTGAAGAGTTCTTCCAGAATCTTCCTTGAGGGTGATATACTGTTACCCGGGACAAACTACAACTCTCTCGTCTTGCAGTTGCTCACAAACAAACTTGCCATTCACAATTAAAATTTGAATTTTCCCAAAAACCTGGCAGAGCAACTCTTTCCAAATGAATAGTATGAAATCCTTAATTTTTATAAAACACAGGATTTTTAATACAATCATCCGATAACACTTTAAAAATATACTTTCCTATGTCAATGTGGTTAAGAAGGTTAATAACTTTGTTAAACTTTAATTATAAAGATGATCATAAAATTATTATGCATTCCTATAAGGTCAAAATGACTCCTTAAAATACCCACCATGCATTATCTTTGAAATCACTCAGACTCGAATTTAAATCCCCTCTGACATTAACGCATTATAGGAACTTAATCTTCTTAATCTCTCTATAGTGTCCTTTATAAAAAATTTTCCTTAAAGGACTGTAATTAGAGAATAGGATATAATACAAAGCTCTACCTATCATTAATTCTTGGCACATACTGAAACAATAAGTAGAAGATATTCCTTTTTTTTGTTTTATTAGTTCATAAGAAGTACACTTGTTCTTTCCCAACTTAAAGGTCCTCCAGTGTAGATTCTATACCTACGTCAGTCACCTCAGCATAACATTTAGAGTAATATTTCATAACTGTATAAAACTGGGCCTCGTGCATACAAGGCAAGCACTTTACCAGCTGAGCTATATCCCCAGCCTTTTCAAAAATACCTCACTGGAAATATGTATCCATAGCAATAACCAATTCGTATAGTTTTGGAAAGGAGAAAATGGTGGCTTAGATAAATTGACTTATTTTGGTGCAAGGAACTTCTCGTCATCCTGGAAAATATCCTGCCCTCCAGGCCTATAAGAATGTGCAACTATTACATAAATCCATAATTACATAATGACATAAATGAGCCAATGGGTCCAATCTCAAGATTTTTATTTTGGACTTAAGCCAAGAAAAGTCTCTGAGTAACCAAGCTTCAACATGTTTAGTTCTGGAGCTGCGTCTGCAATTTCTACAGAAGGGGAAGATTACACTCATTGAAAGAATAGAGTGAAGTAAATATACAAATAGAAGTGAAGATGAAAGCAAGTGACAGAGTTACCGTTCCAATTATTCCCAAGATCCAGTCTCATTGCATTCCTGTTCAAGATTCATGGAGTACAACAGTAACCTTATAATAAGTTTAATTTTGGTTGAAGCTACTTTTTATGACTTCTATAACTTGGAGCCATGAAAGACCAAAACGAGTTTTACTTATGCTAAATTTTGCACCCACTTCCCCAAACAGATCACTAATAACCACTGCTGTTCTCTAAATACCTCCTGTTGCCATTCTTATGTATTTAATCTTTGACCCTAAGTAGAGAAGCACTAGAAGGCATCGTTTCCAATTTCTGTGCATGCACTGAATTCAGCATAGTAGATAAGAAGGAAATGACACAAAAGGAGGACAGGCCCAAGTCCTAAAATTGTTTCAATTCACCCAGTACATGTTATTTCCCAGCTAATGAATAGTCAATTCCTTAAGTTTTTCCTGCCCCATATTATCTCAGCCTTTCGACATGTTTGCATTCCCTACCAGTAGCCCACAACCTTGGAAGTTTCTGACCTAGCAAAGCATCATTACTCAAGTCTTGCCATAAAGGTAGTACATTCCAGGAAGCCTGTCCTTAGTCTTCAATTTTAGGTTCCATGAGCCTCCTCCATATCTGTGAGCACCTGCATGACACCCATCCAGATTCTTATCCCTCTGCACTAAAACTGGCTGATAAAAGTCCAACTAATATAATCCCAGTAGGGAAATAAGCCTGCTCAAAGATATACCCTGCACAATTCTGCATCTTCCATAGTAAGCTTAGTGTTTAACACATAGCAAAGAATATTTATGACAATGACCTGTGGGAAGCCATTCTCGCACATAATTGGGCACCTCCCGGATTGGGTGTGAGGTGCTCTGGCTAAACTGTGTCGGAGCTTTCCCCGCCCTCTCCTGGTGCGAGAGCCTGTCTGTGTAAGGGTGTGACTGACCACTGACCCTGAGGCCAATCACTGACCCTGACCTTGGAATGCTGGCCCCCTCGACCTTCATTGGATGGAATTTTCCCCTGAATTTCTTGTTCCCCAATAAAAGGCAACTCCCTGGCATGCTCCCTCTCTCTCTCTCTCCTGCTAGCCCTGAGTAAGCCTTGCTGCCCTACTGGGTGGTTCGAGGGGAGAGCCAGAGAGGTGAGAGCCGTCTCGGACCTGGTCATAGAAAAAGGTAATTCTGTGTGTTTTATTTTGATCTCACTAATTAACTTTTATGCCACGAACCTCTATAATGAAACCAGTGCACTGGTCGCATGGTGGAAATGACCTTGAATAAAACTTCGTTGGGATTTTATACTTCACATAGTGCCCCTCTCACACAGATGACTGAAGAGGCATCTCACCTTCTGATGGAACCATCTGAGAAGACTCAGTCATGCCAGGATGGACATTAGATTGAAACCACTCAATATTATATTAATATGCCTCAAGTACTCTTCCTAAATATCATAGAAAGACTATTAAAACAACCTTAAGTGGACAATAGGAATCATTTTCAAAGCATACTTAAACAATTTTATTTATATTCATATTGGAAAATGAGGGACTAATAACAGTATTCTACCAAAGGACAATAAGAATAGCAAGTACTGTCCCCTAGAAATGCAATATGTAACCATTTAAAATCAAAAATTGTAATAATAATGCTCATATAGCTGGCTATTAACTCTGATTTGGGCAATATTATTGTAGACCACCAATCATCAAAAACCAAAAGTGTTTTGCCTTATGTGGGCAGTAATAACTATGTCACCAAATCCCTCTCAGAATATATTAAAAATGACAGTGATCAAATAAAAGAATAACACAGTTAAAGAAACATGTATGCTACTCAGATTCCACAAGCAATTTAAAAGGTATGAAACAAATGATCCCTTCACCGGGTGACATCAGTCTGACATAAACAATAGCTCCAGGAGAGAAACATACCTAAATATACTCTTGTCACAAGGACTTAGGTTGAAAGGGGGAGAGAGAAAGCCCAGTGTTTTCATTTCTACAAACTGTTTCCCATTGTTTTCATCTTACTGCTGATCTTGGCCCTGACAAACACCCCACTCTATTTCTTAGAATTTCTAGAAATGGTGCATCTCAAAACTACAGGGGCAGTGTGCAGACCAGGCCTGGAGAATGGCAGGGCCTACTAATGTGGTATTCCTAAAATTATTCCTAGCACACATTACGTGTTTGATAAATTGTCTTGATAAATGAATGCACCAACTAACCAATGAGTCTGTTGCTCGACTGTATTCTTTGAATTTATACCTTTACTTTGGATATATTTAATTTTTAGTTGATTGACATACGGACACAAAAGCAACTTGGTCAGTGTAAGAGTAAAGTTACCCTATTCAAAAGCTTATTAGGCACCTTCTACCACAGCTGAAGTTTAAAGTATCTCTTTCTCAGACTTTACTTAATAAGTCTGTCCTTTGAGTCACTTGGGATTTGTTTGCAAAAAAGTGCCAGCCAAATTCAGATTTCTTCTCTGGATGGGTTGAGTATTTGCATATCAGCATACTTGCAGCTTTTAACACATAAGACTGATTTGTATATTTACCTAGGTTTTTGAAAAATCTGAAGAGCAAAAACAATCATAAATGTATATTATACCAGTATGTTTCACATCCTAAATGAATGGATAACTTTCTGCAAATTATCCTACTTAGGATTAGTTCCTCAATAAGAAACTAAAGATGTAAATGTTCCTAAACCATAAAAGAAATTCATTCTTAGGTAAAATTCTACTCAGGTAATCCAAAGCATCTGAGACATATTCCCGATTGTACTAACAATTAAAGAGAAATAGTTTGTTGAAAACTTCACAAACTCTTTGGAAGAGGAAAACAATATTTTTTAGGATAGTATAACTTTAATCCTAGTATAACAGTAGCAAAGGCAACTTTAGATTAAACTCACTTATGAATAAAATTGGAAAAAAACAATGTATGTTGAATTTGTTTCATGAAAAAAAAAAAGAAATACTTTCTCACTATAACGTGAAATCTAAAAATTATTGTCCCATAGATGTTGCAAGTGAAACAGTATTTACCAGAGTACCTGGGACTGGAAAAGGAGGACTCTAAGAAAGGTTCAATAGTGGGTTCCAGCAAGAAGCTTCATGTCATTGCACAGCAGTGTGAAATAGACAACTATGCACTGTATGTTCTGAAGACCTAGAAGAAAGAATTCTGAATATTTTCATAAGAAATAAGTGTTTGAGGTAGATAGGTTCCCCTGATTTAAATTACCCCATGTATGCATGCATTGAAACATCACATAGTTTCCATATTGTTTTTGAGTTTTAAGAATTTAATTAGACAAAGGTGCTAAAAGCATGCAATGGAGAAAGGATAGCATCTTCAACAAATGGTGCTGGGAGAACTGGAAATCCATATGCAACAAAATGAAATTGAATCCCTTTCTCTCACCGTGCACAAAAGTCAACTCGAAATGAATCAAGGAGCTAGGAATCAAACCAGATACTCTGCATCTAATAGAAGATAAAGTTGGCCTTAATCTTCATCAAGTGGGAGCAGGCCCCAAATTCCTTAATAAGACACCTATAGCACAAGAGTTAAAACCAAGACACCTATAGCACAAGAGTTAAAACCAAGAATCAACAAATGGGATGAATTCAAACTAAAAAGTTTTTTCTCAGCAAGAGAAATAATATGTGAGGTGAATAGGGAGCCTACATCCTGGGAACAAATTTTTACCCCTCAAACATCAGATAGAGCTCTAATCTCTAGAGTATACAAAGAACTCAAAAAGTTAAACAAAAAAACAAATAACCCAATCAACAAATGGACCAAGGACCTGAACAGACACTTCTCAGAAAAGGATATACAATCAACCAACAAATACATGAAAAAAATGCTCACCATCTCTAGCAGTCAGAGAAATGGAAATTAAAACTACTCTAAGATACCATCTCGCTCCAATAAGAATGGCAGCCATTATGAAGTCAAACAATAGTAAGTGCTGTCGAGGATGAGGGGAAAAAGGTACACTCATACATTGCTGGTGGGACTGCAAATTGGTGCAGCCAATTTGGAAAGCAGTATGGAGATTCCTTGGAAAGCTGGGAATGGAACCACCATTTGACCCAGCTATTCCCCTTTTCAGACTATACCCAAAAGACCTAAAAAGAGCATACTACAGGGACACAGCCACATCAATGTTTATAGCAGCACAATTCACAATAGCTAGACTGTGGAACCAACCTAGATGCCCTTCAATAGATGAATGGATTTAAAAAATGTGGCATTTATACACAATGGAATATTACTCATCACTAAAAAATAACAAGATCATGGCATTTGCAAGCAAATGGATGGCATTAGAGCACATGCTAAAGGAAGTTAGTCAATCCCTAAAAATCAAATGCCGAATGTTTTCTCTGATATAAGGGGGGTGACTCAAAATGGGATAGGGAGGAAGAGCATGAGAAGAAGATTACCACTAATAGGGAAGTGAGGTGGGAGGGAAAAGGAGGGAGAAGGGGAATTGCACAGAAGATGGAAGAAGACCCTCATCGTTATACAGAATACATGTATGATGTTGTGAGGAGAAAAAGAAAAAAAAAGTGTGTCACATTAGATTGGATAGAGAGAAGTGATGGAGGGAGGGGAGGGGAAGGGGGATAGGAAAGGCAGCAGAATAGAATAGACACTCTGATTGCTGTATGTATATAGGTGACTATGACCAGTGTGATTCTGCAATCTGTACAATCAGAAAAATGAGAAATTATACCCCAATTGATTCAAATGTATGAATCGCCAAGATCATTGTAATGTCATGTGTAGCTAATAAAAAATAAATAACACACAAAGAATTTAAATAAAAAGGTGTCATTTCTCTACACTAGTAGCAAACAGAAAATGTAGTACTAAAAATAGCATTTTAAACAACAAAGTAGAAATAATCTTTTTAAAAAAAGATTTATGGAAAAACCTATAAAACCTTAACATAAGACATTTGAAAATATCTGGATTCATGGAAAGATGATGAAATGCAGCATTTCTTAAACACTGACACCTCATTGGAACCACATGAGTTTTGTTTTTGTTTGTTTTTAATCACTGACTGCTAGAATCATCTCTCAGATACTGTGATTTAATTGGTCTGGAGTGTAGTCTGGGCTTTGAGAGTATGCAAAGCTTCCCCGTGTGATCCTGATGTGCAGGTAAGTTTAACAATGTTTTTTTGGATACTGTACTGCCCACCCAGATCCCCAGAATAGGACAGAAATACCCATTCCCCAGACACTGGGAGCTGTACTGGCAATTGACAGTTCTCAGGTGACACTCTATACAACTTATCCTCAAGTACTTCAGACAGTAAAATTGAAGACTATTTTATTTGAAGACCACTATGTAACTCTCCATGTGTACCCTTCATTATTCTTTCCTCCGAAGAACATAATCACTACCCTGGATTTGTGGTTGTTCATTCTTATGCATTTATCTTTTACTACATATGGATGTACCCTTAACCCATACACAATACTGAATGGTATATTGTACATAGTCATTTTATTAGCTCAAAAATCTGTAAGTCATTCACATTAATTACTATAATTCTAATTCTTTTTTTAACCACTTCATAGATTGCCCTTGTCTGTATATGCTTATAATTTATCCATATTCCTGTTGCTTTGTTGTATTGCATTTGATGTCTTACATTTAGGAGAATTCATTTTTTCTTAAGAGGAATATTATAAATTGTTTCAGACATATTGAATCCTATGATTTCTTTAAATACATCATGCAAGACAGAAGCTCTGACTGGGATAGAAAGTTAATAAAGATGGCATTATAGAAAAGAAAAAGACTTAAAAGAGTAATACAAGGTTGTAAAAAAGAATGAAGATAAAAGGTAACTGGGATCTAGGTCTCCTTTGGCCCAGCTAAGGAATTTTTTTTTAAGTGGTATTTCTGGCAAAACTTCTTTTCTCTTTATCACAGCTACCCTAAAACATTTTCCAAAACCTCTCATGTCTTCTCCTTAGGAAGTGCTATAATTACACATGAGTTGGGTCCTGCCATTGACAACTTTCTTTCCTTATCCTTTCTTATGTCTTTTGTTCACATAGAGGATCGTGATCCTGTAATATTAATAGAAAGTAATCATGCTACTTATGGTCCACTTGTGTAATAATTGAGTGCTCAAGTTTTATCATCAGAGGGTCTGGGATCTATGTCGAGGAGTTACTTAGCCTAAGTTTCAAACTGAACATCTGGAAAAATGGAAATATAATTTAAAATTCTTCATGTATTCAGGTCAACTGATACATGCTTATAAAGTCAATGGACCCATGTCTTGTCCAAAGTACTCAGTAAAATCTACAGAGTACTGTTTTCAACTGGTCTGGGTTCCATATTTGATATCAACCATAACCAAAGACTATAGCCAACATGTGGTGGCGGCCACAGACAAATGCATTTGGTGGAAAGCTCTCCTTAGAATTATTAGTTCATTTCTGACCTCTGATTGAATGAATTCCCTTTGGTTCCAAATTAATGAAATAATAAGCGATACACAATTCACAAAAGTGAACTTAATGTAACCACTGATAAGTTAGATTCGTATGCACTTTTATATTAGTTAATCCATGATGGTTTTGATCATGTCTAATTCAATAGATTCTACAAGTTATATCCTCCTAAGCTTATTATAATATTTTTGAAAAAAGAAATAAAAATCAATTGTACATTTTACATCAGGAATTTAAGTCTGCATTTTCACAGGTAGCTTCATAGAAACTGAGGTTCCCTAGAAAATGCAAGCAAAATGTGACGAGTGTGATCATTCTTCTGGAGAAGTGTTTTCTTAGCTTTTGTCAGATTCAATCTTACAAAATTGAACAGATGCTGGTTTACTTAAAGCAAGTTTTAAAGTGATGAGCAACAAGCAAGACCCACCCTCCTGGGCTAATCCTAGTGACCTGTGATTCATAAGGTCCTTGCATGTACAGGGCATTGATCCAATTTGTCCAGTGCACCTTATGACATAGCACATTTTTTCTTGTCAATCAGTCTCTTTGGAGATACCCTGAAAGAAATCACTTCTACATTAGAGCTAGTAGGAACTATCATCCTCTTTTGCTAGAATGGTCCTACTTTCTACTTGTCCCCCAAGTACTATAATTATTAGCACCCCTTTCACTCTTAAAAGTATTCTACTTTGAACCAAAGTTTTATTACTACCATAAAAAGACAAAACAGTCTTTTGATAAGGCAATTTTATCCCGCAGAAAAAAAAAAGAAATTGAACTTCAAATATAGCCATTCTTTTCTGTAGTCAAAAAAGATCTTAAAATTCAGAAAGTCCCCGCCTCAAACAGGGGCTGCCAGCCCTTAATCAGATACTCACTGAGAAGGCAGAATGGGACCAGATGGTTGGAAAGAAGTTGTTCTCCACTCTGCTAATCTTAGGAGGAAGGCTGGCTGTAGGTCACCATCACTTGTTCCAATGTTACCCTTTCACTGATCAAAACACCTGACCTCTGAGCTGATCCAACTACTTTTAGAAAGTCATTGTAGATTCACAGAATTCTTAGTCCAGATCCCAGAACTGACTTCATGATTCCAAGAAAACACATTAAAAATTTATGACCAGTAGTCTGTCCTATGTGCAATTTTAAATGGAAAATATTTATTATATTTTCAATGTTTATTTTTGATGCAATAATATACAAATATAAGAATGGATGACTAAAACAATGCTTTTATAACTGGAAATGTTATGAACAAATGAAAGTAGAGCACAGCATTGTTTTGAATATTACATTAAATACGAGGCCACAAAAATGAACTAAATCCTGTTAGTGATGTGGAACTCTTCAGAGACCATCCCAAGTTTCAAATTTACTTTTAAATAAAATAAAGTAGTAATAAGGAAAAAAACATAAAATTTTATATCTAAATTTGGAATTATGGGTAAAACAATATGCTTCATGGAAAGAGTCTTTATCATGTGAAAATCTCTACAGAGAAATTCCTTTCTTTAAGAAAATTGCTAGAGCTTTAAGTAAATTGAATTAATGTGAATATCTGATGCCAGTCAGGGTTAGGTAAATATCACTGGAATCCACCTGGCTTAAGGAATAAAAATCCTCTTGTTGAAAGTATTTTATTGAGGGAAGAAAATGATTCAAGTATACAATCTCTAAGGAGGGAGGAAAAATAACCTAGGATAAGTACCACAATACCCCCCCCCAAAAAAAATGGGACCTGCATTCTGATAGAAGTGTCGATGGTCTCACTAGATGTTCTTACATGACTGCGATTTCACTTGAAGCTTGAAAGGAATGAAAGTTCAGCCTTAACTGACCCACAGGGACATACGCCCTGTTCAAAAATCCACTTTCACCAAGTGAGGCAAAACCCAAATGTACGTCAGCCTTGAAGGGATGAGTGTTTTTTATTTGGCTCGAGAATGTGATATGCAGAACGTGAGCTGGGAACAGAGTTTAACCCAGTTCCCACCCAAAGCCTAAATCCAAATGAATCCCTCTTGGGTTTTATCTGCCTGGTACAATACAGGCTCTGTCAAGTTAAAAGAAAGTTGTGATGTGGTGGTCTACACAGCTAGTGCCAGGACACTGGAGTTTTTATGAGATTAAACCATATCCTTTCTGAACTTCCAGTTCTCATTTGTGCCCCACCATTCCTTCCATTGGAAGCTATTTGAAAAGGCATACTATTCTGTCAAGAGTGTAGGCAAGTAAGGCCAGCTACAAACTTACTAGTTCTAAATGCTCTCATCCCATTAGGCAATTTTCCTTCCTATTCACAAAGACCAACCTCCCGGAGAGTATGGTGGGTTTGTGGAGAGATGTCTTACATGGGCATCCCTTTCACCACTGAGCTGACCCTAGACCATTTTGAGCCCTTGGAAGTCTAAACAAAGAGTGCTTCTGATACAACCTCATGCCATGCCAAGTCTCTGGCTGTTCAAGAGAAGATACAATTTTTATGTATTCCCAATTAGAGCTCTTGTTCATGAGAATAAGATTTTTGGTTATCAGCATGGTACCTTGTGGAAGCCAGAAATATCCGATTTCCTACTGTCTCTAAATATCTGCTCTTTTAAGTCTTGTGAACTTGGGGTATGTTAGAGACCCAGTGACTACATAAAGAATATATTTTACCCTAGTTTGGGGTGGTTATAAAATGGCATCTAGAGATTTCAAGCTGTATATAAAATGTATTAAACACTGTTTTAGAACTGATGTTTTCAAACTTTTGTTTAGAAAAAAGGAACAATATCACCAGTGAACAATTGTTTATTAAGTAGTTAGTTGTTCACATTAGTAGCTAGTAACTCAAATAGCTGTATGTAAGTAGGTACAAAATGTAATAAGGCTTTCATAGCTATATCTTTCCTTCTCTCATTGACTGAAATTTTCCTACTTCAGTTTGCCATGCTATAATGTAAGTTGGAAAGGAAGTATTTATTGTAGTTAAATTAACCATCACAACATGGTAGAATGGAAATTATCTGTCAATTTTCCTGGGCCAGGGGTGGCCAGATAGTTGGTCCAATGTCTTCCTGGTTTATCTTTGATCATGTTTTTGGATGGCATCATTTAAATCGATAGAATGAATAAAGCAGCTTGTCTTCCCCAATATGGATGGATGTCATTCAATCAGGTGATGCTCTAAACAAAAAGACTGACCCCTCTTCAAGTAAGAGTTAACTTTTCTCCTGCCTGACTGCCTTGAAGCTTGGTCAGACTTTTCTCGTCTTTGAACCTGAACCTACACATAGGCTCCTCTTTGGTCTTGCCCTAGAACTTGCATCTTTTGTTCTCTTGGTTCTCAGCCTCCAGACTACCATGGCATTATCAGCTTTCTTACATCTCCAGGTTGCTAACTACAGGTCTTGGGACTCACCATCCTCTATAACACAAGCCAATTCTTTATAATAAAAATAAGCTGTTTATTCTATTTTTCTGGAAGGAACTTCAGAATATGCATAAGGAAAACCGAAAATATCTACAAAATTCACCAAATAGTTATAAAACAGACTTTGGAATTGATTTATAATCAAATGTGCTTAAACATCTAGGGAACAAAGGTGTCTGGACAGAGAAAAATATAATAGTGTCTAGAAAGACTGAAAGTCTAGCTAAGAAAAAAGGAATGCATTATCTAGATGCAAATGAAATCTAATGAAAATTACATGAAAAAAATATAACTGCTAGATGGTGAAGAACAGAAAGAATTCTTTCAATGTAAGAAATAGCCCTGGGATGGTCAAAAGCATAATTGGCATACAAAATCCAATTATTTTATATTTGCATTTAGTATTTCACTCTATTCATTTTATGTCCTGTCTTCCCGGAATTTGGGAAACTGAGGTAGCCAAGTATATCATGTTAAGAAAATGAAAATTCAAGTCACAAACTGGGAGAATATAATCTCAACACATACGTGTCTAAGGACTTACACCCATATCACATTAAGTTTTACTATTACCAAGCTGTGGGAAGTTAACAACTGAAGTTTAAAAATAGAAAAAGTAGCCTGACATGGTGGCTCACACCTGTGATCCCAGGGATTTGGGAGGCAGAAATAAATGGGAAAAAGAGTAGGATTGCAAGTTTGAGACTATCCCAGGCAATTTAGTGAGAACTTGTCTCAAAATAGGAAAAAACAAAAACAAAAACACTACTGCTTTGAAACCCCCACACCATAAAAATATAAAAACCACACAAGTATTTAAACATTCCCAAAAGAGTACAAACAGCATTATCAGTAATCAAGAAAATGCAAATTAAAATCACAATAACACTACATACTAACAGAATAGCTAAAATTTTAAATGATTGGCATTACCCAAAGATACAAGGTACAGACCTATTGGAACATTCACGTTGTTGGTGGGAATATACAATAGTGCCAACACTTTGGAAATAGTTTGATGGGTTTTGTGAAATATATGCTTATGTATGATCCAACAAGGCATCTCCCTCTAGATATCTAGAAAATATATGTCCACATAAAGTCTTGTCCTAAACCTCCACTGCATATACGCTAATGAAAAATTGGAAACCCAAATATCAAGTCAATGAAAATGCAAATTACAGTATAAATTTCTTTAATAGAGAAGTGTACAATAGTGAAAAAGGAATGAGCTGCTGGAATACAAAACCAAAAAGATGATCCAACAACCATTTATACTGAGCAAAATACAGACACAAAGGAGTTCATATTGCATAATTTCACTTTTATGAAATTCTAGAAAATAAATCTAAATTATAGATACAGAGAACAGATCAGTAGTTAGTTATCTAGGGATAGTAGTATAGGGCAAGTATTGACTGAAATGGGTAGAGAGCAAGCTATGGAGGCGATAGAAATGTTCTAAGTTTGGTTGTGATAATAGTAACAAGATATATACATAACCTCCCAGTGATGATGGTACATTTTACTGAATGCAAATTGTACTTGCATAAAATTAATTTTTCAAATCCAAAATGAAATCCAATGTTCTTCCCTCAAAAACCCACATGAAAGAGTCCCTCACCAACTTTGTGTCTTTATTCAAATGTCATCGTCTCAAAGACCCCTCTAGTCACATATTTAAAATTGCAATCCTTTCCAATCTTGATCATTTATCCTTCTCTATTTCATATAATTCATAGTGTCAGATAAATACACAATGTAAGTTACATAGAAAATGATCATTTATTACCCATTTTCTAAACTGATCTGGTCTCTCCATGAAACTAGATAATTTATCTTTACTTTTACTTTGTTAACTACTGTATCCCAAATTATCATGCATCTTAGATCACATGGACAATAAATCTTTATTGAATTAATTCCAAGAAGAAGAAATCCCAAAGAGCATATCTTTTCAAGCTAATCTAATTTTAACAAGTCACTAGATAGAAAGGATAGGGACAACATTGAAAAAAAATTATATTTTTCTATATTGTCAAACCCAAGCAGTCTTCCTCAAATATACCCTCAGGGTTACTGGTGGTGGACTCTCAGCAACAACTGATACATAACATAACATTGGCATTACTGTAGATAGAGAAGGGCCAAGGACAGGATTAAAAAATGACAAAGGTTATTTGTCACATTCAATAATAAAGGAACTGACATAATACATTCTTGTCCAATGTCACTATAATCACATTTTTTTCTTAGGAGTGTTAGTGAAGTTGATTTGTTCTTTGGACCATTCAAAAGCATTTATTAAGTATTTTATTTACTATAATGACATTGTTCGACCTTGCTGGATTAGTTTTCTCATCTGTAAATAGAGCTTTCAGACTTGACAACATCATTGAGAAGTATTAGTTTGCTAGCTTGCACTGGCAATCAAACCCAGGATCACTTTACCACTTAGCTACATTCCCAGACTATTTTATTTATATGGTACTGGGGATTAAACACAGAGATGTTCAACCACTGAGCCACATCTATAGCCCTTTTTATTTTTTTAACCTTGAAGTGGAGTCTGGCCAAGTTGCAGAAGCTGGCCTTGAACTTGCAATCCCCCTTCCTCAGGCTCCCAAATTGCTAGGATTACAAGCATGCACCAGCAAATCCAGTCTTGAATGAATTGTGTGCATGTATGGAACAAGAGAGGGGATTGTTTTTGCCTTGCTGGGGAACCCAGGGCCCCAAAAATGGTAGGGAAGTGCTCTACCACCGAGTTACACCCTCTACCCACTGATAACCAAGATTTGAAGAAGCTCATTCAAATTCTAAAGGATGTTTTGCAAACATAGTTGGGTTTAGTTAATTTTTTTTTTTTTTTTGTATCCAAGTCATCAAAATATCAGAACACTGGAGAGAACATCTGCAGATTCCGGGTGACCCTCCACACTTCTCTGTTCTAAATCTTTCCACTCTTCAGTTCTAAAGTTATCACAGTGAAACCCTTAATAACCCCATCCAGCCCTTTAAAATTCATAACCAGAATCATCTGCTATTGCTTGCTCCTAAGTCCCAACCAACAAAGAAATTGGTCCTTGAATTGGGATGTCACTAGTACCAAATGCTAAAATGTGAAAATAACTAAATGGAGGTGGAAGGAGAAACACTGAGGCTTTTTGACATTGAAAGGTGGGAAAATTTCAATTTTTGCTAGTCTACATAGAAACGTTATTTGAGCCACCACCTACTATACTTTGAAAATGATCATATGCCTAAAGATAGTAGTTCTAGCTGCTAGATATGAAATGTTAGGATACTAAGCTTATCAGCTACTTCAGATTTTGATAAAGAAATAAAATCTTTTTAAAACATATTTTTATCTGTAGGTGGTGCTAAGGATCGAACCCAGTGCCTCACACATGCTAGGTGAGCACTCTACCACTGAGCCCCAGCCACGGCCCCCTGATAAAATCTTTTTGATAGAGACAAATGCTCGTGGCTCAAGGTATTCTAGCTGTAGGGGGTCAGTTGGGGAATTGCAAAACTTTGTTAGGAGAGGTCCAGTAATCCAAGATGGTCAGTGGCAGACATTGTACTAGTTAAATTCGTTTCCTTTGGGCTTTGGCTAGGAATAGATATGAATGAGAAAAGGAATCGAGAAAGCTGTGGATGAAATGATAAAATTTTACACAATATAAAGCCAAGAAAAATGAAAATAATAAAGAATTCTCCCAGGGAATGAAAAAGTACATTTAATCTAATCAAAATAAGAAAGACATTTATATAAATCTATGAAGGTCATCAAAGGAACATAAAGAAGAGCCTAAAAGTAAACCTATTCATTTACAGTAAACTTACGCCAAAAAACACACAATGGTGAAAGGATGCCTCTTCACCAAATGGTGTGGCGAAAATTGGATACTAACAGGCAAAAAAAAAATAAAGTCAGGCCCTTATCTCATGCCATATACAAAAATAAATTCAAGCATTATTTCAAGATGACAGAATAGTGGAGGATGCTTTCCTGGCTTCTCTGGGGCATGAAATCAAAAAAGTAGATAGGCAGCCCCTCAGCAAGGTGGGTGGGAAGAAAGACTTTACTGGAAATTAATACTGGACATTCAAGGCAGATCAGGGCCTCAGGACATTGGATATGACAAAATGAGGAGGAAATGCCCAGCACCACCACCACCACCACCACCACCACCACTGCCAGCACCAGCTGGAGTGGTCCCTCAAGCAAAGTGGAGGGATAAGGGAATTAGAGGAACCCACATTTTTAGGTGGTGCATGACATGTCAAATGTAATCCATAACATCAATAGACTTAAACACAAGAATTACACGATTATTTCAATAGATGCAGAAAAAGCATTTGAAAAAATATACCATCCATTCATGTTCAAAACACAAGGATAGTAGGAACATACCTCTACATTGTAAAAGCTATAGACATTAAACAAGGCTGGCATCATTCTAATTCGAGAAAAATTAAAAACATTCCCTCTAAAAACTGGAACAAAAAAGGAATGCCCTCCTTCACTACTTCTGTTAAATATAGTCTTTGAAACACTCACCAGAGCAATTAGACAAAAAAAAAAAAAAAAAGAAATTAAAGTGATACAAAAAGAGCCAAAACCATCCCTAGTTGCCAATAGCATGACACTATACCCAGAAGACTCAAAAAAAAAAAAAACTCCACCAGAAAACTTCTAGAACTCAAAAAAATTTAGCAAAAGAGCATGATATAAAATAACATCCATAAATGAATTGTGTTCCTTTATACCAATGACAAATCAGCTGAATGAGAAATCAGGAGAACTATTCCATTCACCATAGCCTCAGAAAATAAAATACTTGGGAATCAATCTAATAGAAGAGGTGAATCTCTACAATGAAAACTATAGAACACTAAAGTAAGACACTGAAGCAAACCTTAGAAGAAAGATCTCCCTTGTTCTTGGATAGGCAGAATTAATATTGTCAAAATGGCTATACTACCAAAACACTATGCAGATTTAATGCAATTCCCATCAAAATTCCACTGACATTCTTCATATAAACAGAAAAAGCAGTCAAGAAATTTATTTGGAAAAATAAGAAGAAGCCTAGAATAGCCAAAGCAATTCTTAGTGAAGCAGGAGGCATCAAAATACAGAATTATACCACAGAGCTATAGTAACAAATACAACATTGTATCGGCACAAAAACAGGCATAAAGACCAAAGGATCAGAATAGAGAACAGAAAAACAAACCAATGTACATAGTTATTTTACACTAGACAAAGGCACCATATACATACATGGAAGAAAAGATGACCTCTTCAAGTGGTGCTGGGAAAATTAGAAATTCATATGGAACAGTAAAATTGAACCCCTCTCTCTTGCCCTGCACAAAATGAAATCCAAAGTGGATCAACAGCACTAGACAAGAGACCCTGCACCTATTAGAAGAAAATGTAAGCCCAACACACCATTACGTTGGCTTAGAAATTGACTTCAACCACACTCCTAAAACATAAGCAGTAAAATCAGGAATCAATAAGTAGGAAGGTATCAAACTAAAAAGCTTCTTTCCAGCAAAGGAAACAAGAGTGTGAAGAGAAGGCCTCAGAATGGGAGAAAATCGTTGCCACCTGCACCTCAGAAAGTTAATCTCCAAGATATACATAGAATTCAAAAACCTTAACACCTAAAAAAAATAAATAATCAAATCAATAAATGGGAAAGGGAGCTAAGCAGGCACTTCACAGAATACCTATGATCAATAAATATATGAAAAATGTTCAACATTTTAGCAAATTAAAACTATATTGAGATTTTACCTTACTCCATTTAGAATGGCAATTATCAAGAATACAAGGAAAAATAAATGTTGCTGAGGATGTGCTGGTGGGACTGCAAATTGGTGCAATCACTATGGAAAGGAGTATGGAGATTCCTCAGAAAACCTGGAGTGGAAACACCATTTGACCCAGTTATTCCACTCCTTGGTACATATCAAAAGGATTTAAACATCAGCATACTGTAGAAACACACATTACTACAGTGATTTTTATAGCAACTCAATTCACATCAGCCAAATTATAGAATCAACCAAGGTGCCCTTCAACAGATGAATGGCTAAAGAAAATATATATATACACACTGGAATATTATTTAGCCATGAAAATGAATGACATTATAACTTTTGCTGGAAAATGGATGGATCTGGAGACTATCATGCTAAGTGAAATAAGCCAATTGTAAAAAACCAAAGGTCAAATGTTCTCTGATTGGTGGATGCTACACACAGCAGGAGGTAGAGGGTTGAAGTTCAGGGGATTAGACAAAGGGGAATCGAGGGGAAAGAGGAGAGATAAAAATAGGAAAGACAGAAAAGTTATGTTCAATTCATTCTATGTTCATATATGCATACACCACCAGTGAGACTCTCTGTCATGTACAACTACATGAATGGGATCCTAATTAGAATAAGTTACATTCCATGTATATATGTCAAAATATACTTTATTGTCATATATGTCTAAAAATAAAAAAAATTAAAAATAAAATGAAGACTTAAATCTTTAAGACCCAAAACATTAAAACCACTAGAAGAAAATACAGATGGAAAGTTTCATGACATTGATCTCAGCAATAACTTTTTGGATACATTCACCAAAGAACAGATAACAAAGCAAAGTTAGACTAAGGGGATTACATCCAATTAAAAGCCTGCTGCATAGCTAAGGAAACAATCTACCTAGTGATGAGAAAACCAATGTATGGGAGAAAACATATTTGCAAGCCATAAGGAGTAAATGACCAAAATATATAAATAAGTCAAACAACATAAAACAAATAACAATTTTAAAAAAATGGGCAAAGAACCTAAGTAGATAATTCTTAAAAGACAAATGGCCAATGGATATGTGAGAAAAATGCTCAAAAATCACTACTCATTAGAGAAATGCCCAATAAACCACAATAACTTTACAATGGCTATTGACAAAAGATGAAACATAGCAATTACTAGAGGGGAAATGAACAAAAGGGAACCCAGCCATACTTCCTGTGACATGCAATTTTGAACAGTCATTATGGAAAACAGTATGAAAGTTCCTTAAAACATTAAAAATAGAACTATCATATTATCCAATAATTCCATATACGAGGAGATGTCTGCCTTCCTGTGTTCATTGCAGTATTGCTCATAGAAGCTGAGAATCAACCTAAGAGTCCATCAATGGATGAATGAAGGGTGTGTGTGTGTGTGTGTGTGTGTGTGTGTGTGTGTGTGTGTGTGTTTATAAATGAAATGGAATACTGGTCAGCCTTAGAAGGAAGGTCTGATTTGTGACAATATGGTTGAGCTTCAAGTATATTGTATCAAGCAAATTAAGCCAGGTAAAGAAAGTCAAAAAGCACATGATCCCACTTATGTGAAATCTCAAAACACTGAATTCACAGGAGCAAAGAACAGAATGGTGACAACATGGCTGATGATGGGAGGAGGGTTGGGAAGATGTCAAAGGATGCAAAATTTCAGCCAGATAGAAATAAGTTCAAATGATTTATTATAGAGTAGGGTAGTTGCAGTTACTACATTGTGTTGTTGAAATTTTCTGACAGTAAATTTTAAGTGTTTAACAAAGAAATGATAAGCATGTGAGGTATTGCATACATTGTTTGATTTAGCCATCCTACCATATATTTCAAAGCATATTGTACATATGTACAGTCTTTTTTTTAATTTAAATGAAGAATAAAGTCATAAATGTAAGGAGTGAAAATGTCATCTTTTCCAGTCAGGTAATTAAAATTTGTAAACAAGATTACAAGAGGCTAAAAATGGAAAAATAGAGCCAAATTTACTCTTTTGTACCTTCTATCAATTTATTAGCTATGTGGTTTGACTTTAAATTTAGAAATTTATATTAGAGGTGTGATTTTACTTTAAAAGTTATAAAATAGAGATTAGTTTATAGATATTAAATGTAATCTGATTTATCAAAATTTGTAAGGTTATAGAAATTTTATTTAGAAATACTATGACTATCTTTAGGAATATTCTTGTTAGATGTGTCTGAAATCTTATAGTGATGAGAAAATCAGATATATTATATTATTATTTTGGAATATTTAGAATACAAATTAAAGTTTTTATACAAAGGAAAAATCATCTGTTAAATCCAGCACACTGTAGTGATCCAACCATATCAATGATTATAACAGCAACTCACAGTAGCCAAGATATGGAATCAGCCCAGGTGCTCATCATTAGATGAATGGATTAAGAAAATATGGTATATATCCATTGCTGGTAAATGGATGAAACTGGAGAACATCAGGCTAAGTGAAACAAGCTAGATTTAGAAAATCAAGGTTCAAATGTTTTTTCCTCACGTGGAAGATAGAATTAAGTCAAGGGGAAAAAGAGGGGGGGTCAGGTATCAGAAAGAGGAAGGTCAGTGGAGTCAAAGGAGATTAAGGAGGAGAGACGAGGTTTGGAAAAGTGGAGAAAATATGGAAAGAATCTGACCAAATTACACTATGTGCACATATAAGTGTGCCACAGTGAATTACACCTCGATCTACAAAGCACCAATTAAGAATAAGGGGAAGGCAGACCTGTGGAGATGGAGGGAAGGAGAGTGAGCCGAAGACAGAAATGGGGCAAATTAAATTCCATGCATTTATAATTATGTCAAGATGAACTCAACTATGATGTACAATTATAATGGGCTAATAAAAGCAAAGAAGAAGTAGGTGATTATGTCATACAAATTTAAAAATAGAATAAAATTTGTAATTGCTACATTGGGTTTCTAATTTATACTTCTCATAATTTCCACATTAAAACTTTAAAGAGTTCTTACATAATAGATTTCTCTCGTGTATTTAAGCATTCCATTGATAAGAAATTTGTGGTAAATTACATCTTCTATATGAATTAATTTCAGTGGATTCCTATAGTTTTGACTGTACTTTTTAAGTATTTGCTATAATTGTCTAAAATTATACTAATGAAAACCAGTACCCTTAGATTATACAGAGTTTCTATTGTAAATCCTGTATTCACTTTATATATCCTCCCATAAGAATTCAGGTAAAGTTCAGGACTATATAACATAGAAAAGCTTTGCTAGTAATAATGCTAAAATGCAGATCTCCACATGGGTTAAATGTGCCATTCTTTGTTTTAATTTTTTTTAAGTTGTCAGTGGACCTTTATTGATACATGGTAGTGCCGAGAATCGAACCCAGTTCCTCACACAGACTATGCAAGTGCTCTGCCACCAAGCCACAACCCCACACCAAATATGCCATTCTTTTGATTCTCTTGGAATATGCTTTATTTCTTACATTATGTAATTGTTCCTTTAGCTTCTCTTATAAAACCAAGTCGATGTTTGTCTATTGTCTTTCTACTGATCACATCACTGTTTTATTGCAACAGCAAGACAATTTTAAAGGAAAGTTGTAGACAAAACTTCATCTGTATCCACTTACATTGCTTCTAGTTCAACCTGTGAAGTTAGACTAAAGTTTGAGGGAATATATAGGTTTTGATTCCATTATTAAGAAATTATCTACTTAATAAATACACAAGTACAATGTATCTGATGCTATTCAAGGTGAACACAATTATTAACTAATAGGCAAGTGCTCTACTAGTGAGTTGTATTTCCAGTCCAGAGGTTGGTACTCATTTTCATCCTCATTTTACAGATAAGGAAGCTGAGACACCATAACCATAAATAACCGCATCTGATGATCCTGTTGATAAAGAGATTCGAGTCTGGCTCCAGGACAGATTCACAAAGCCCCAGTGAAAATATCAAAATTCAATAACATTTTAACTAGCCATCAGTTTTCTAAAAAGATGAGACTTTAATGTAGTTAAGGTAGTTGTACTGTTAGAATAATGGCAATGCTGAAAAAAGTAGTCAGGTTTTTTATTTTGCCATCTTTACAGAAATCTCTTGGAAATGAGCAAATAAGTGTATCCACCTTCCAAAATATACTTTGCAAATGCCCACTTAGAGGAGGCCAAAGAAAGCTCTTGATCCTCTCCAGGTTAAGACCCCTAGGGAAACACCTATCAAACACCTGGCATTACTGATAATGACTTACATATGGAATTCAAGATGAGGTCATAGAAACAGAACTGGGGGTAGATCTATTATTGGGCATCTTAATTTCCATCTAGAAGAGGAATGAAGCGGGGCTATGGCTATAATTGGTAAAAAAAGTAATAACCACTCACACCAGCTATTTGGACATTTTGGGATGTTTGGTCATTTTTGTGACTTAGGTGATGGTCTTGCATTTTTCTGACATGATTATGAAGTTGTCTTGCAAACAGCAAAAATAACTTTTAAGAAAATGCTTGAGTTCTGGTACCAGTTACAAAAAAAAAAAAATATTCACAAGTCTCTAAAAGGCTAGCATGATATCTATTTTCATTGCCATAACAAAGTACTAGATGATTTAAAAAAGAAAGAAAGAAAGAAGGAAGCAAGTGCTCTACCAAGAAAGAAAGAAAAAAAGAGGCAAGCGCTCTACCAAAAAAGAAAGAGGCAAGCGCTCTACCAAGAAAAAAAAAAAAGAGGAAAGTGCTCTACCAAGAAAGAAAGAAAAAAAAAAGAAACAAGGAAAGCATTCTACCAAGAAAGAAAGAAAGAACGAGGTAGCGTTCTACCAAGAAAGAAAGAAAGAACGAGGCAAGCGTT